>NC_074667.1:22926881-22956881 GCF_029448725.1 Salvelinus fontinalis | reverse complement strand
CCCGCTCTCCCTCCCTTTCCATCTTTTTATCTATCCCCCTTCCCTCCAGTCGTTTCGTTGGGAGCAGCCCAGGCACCACCAGGTCCTGACAGACAGGCGTAGGCAAGCGACCCACCTGGACCCCCTGGGTGTGCCCGTGGTTCTGGGCCCTGCACA
This sequence comes from Salvelinus fontinalis, assembly GCF_029448725.1. Lineage (NCBI taxonomy): Eukaryota > Metazoa > Chordata > Actinopteri > Salmoniformes > Salmonidae > Salvelinus > Salvelinus fontinalis. The sequence goes on along the minus strand of NC_074667.1, from coordinate 22,956,725 downwards.
CCGCCCCCTCGGTCGCGCCCAGTCCTCCCCCGCCTCCACCTCTCTCCCCCCTCCTCCACAGCCCACGGACACCCCACAGTCTCTGGCCGGCCCTGGTCCGGAGACCACCGCCAAGCTACGCTTCACCACTGGTGAGAGACAATTGGGGAGTGCTGTACTATACACAGTGCTTGTTGTATCTTGTTGTATCTCATGTACAACGTACTGTATATTCAGAAGGTGCTGTATGTCCCATCCATAGAATTATTAGCACTTCATTTATTAGGATCTCTGTGGTCCCGTCTACTATCTATCTGGCTTTCTACCTATTTTGTATGGTCTCTAAACGACAGTGTGTGTCGGTGTGTGTGTAGGTCTGGTGTATGACTCTCAGATGCTGAAGCACCAGTGCACCTGTGGCGACAATAGCCGACACCCCGAGCATGCTGGAAGAATCCAAAGCATCTGGTCCAGACTTCAGGAGAGAGGCCTCAGGAACCAGTGTGAGGTAGGTACCACATAAAGCAAAACACAGCAGCACATACTACACTACAATATTCTAGATTCAGAGGGTTTGGGTTAAATGCGGAAGACACATTTCAGTTAAATGCATTCAGTTGTAAAACTGGCTAGGTATCTCCCTATCCCTTTCTACACAACACCACAGAACTAAATATGTTGGTTGAAACTCCTGTTATGAACACTGCTGCCACCTAGGGTTACACCCCAGCACTGCACCCCCCCCTTTGCCCTGGCCCAGGTTTCCAAGATCAAACTTTGTGTTTTGTTTGTCTCTTTAAACAGTCCCATTGAGGTCAGAAGACCTCTTTTCCAAGGGAGGCCTGTGTGTGTACCTATGCTGTAATTTGTGTGTGTTCATGGGTGTGTGTGTGCATTTGCGAGTGCGTTTGCGAGTGTATGCATGTGGACTAGTGTGTGTATGCGCCTGTGTCTCGTGTGTGTGTGTGTGTGTGTGGTGCGTTGGTTAATTCTAAATGGCATGGCGTGTGTGTGTGTGTGCGCTCCTCCAGTGTATCCGGAGCAGAAAGGCAACTCTGGAGGAGCTTCAGTCTGTCCACTCTGAGAAACACGTCCTGCTGTACGGCACCAACCCACTCAACCGCCTCAAACTGGACAACCGCAAGCTGGCTGGTGCGACAAGCGCTCAGTCTCTCTCTCTCTCTCTCTCTCTCTCTCTCTCTCACACACATACACCAACACACAAACATGCACACTCATCTTCACTCGCACACACACACACACCGCTCTGACACACCTCATTGTCAAACACTCACACTCACTTGGCCATATAGGTAATAGGTAGGGCTGTGGCGGTCACGAAATTTTGTCAGCCGATGACTGTCAAGCAAATAACTGTCGGTCTCATGGTATTTGACCGTTAATTAACATAAACACATTTAGCCTCTCCTGGCTTCCACACATAGCCTAGAATACATTTATAAAAAGTTGAATAAATCCATGTAAATATAGCCTACACCTTCACAATAAATCCATCATTTATTTTAGACAGGTCTAAAGAAGCATGATATGAAGAACATGTAGTCTATTTCAGAAGAGAAGAATAGCATACTCTGGGTTGTCCTTATGTTGGGTCCTGATGTGGCTATGCCAAATGGCTGTGGGCTACACTAGTTCATATAGCAGACAAGATTTGCTTATAATTCCGTGGCATTATTTTATATTATTTTATAGTATGAAGAATACAATTGAACAAAGCTGAATATTTATTTATTTTTATTCTCCAAACGATTTGAGGGAGTGCGCACATGCGGCTATTTTGTGTGTTGAGCGGTTAACAAAGACACAGCTACTCCTATATGCTTAATTTAGAGTTATTGATGTAACTTTAGTTGTTCTACAAACTTTGGGCTATATGTTTTGATTTTAATACATTGTAAGGCTGCATGATGAGACTAATGATAATTTCAAAAAAAGTAGCTTGAAAGGCAGGCTGTACACACACCAATAGTCTCTCATTCACAATTTGACAAGCCCTTGATAATTCCTCGAATTTCACGGCGGCATCCCCTTTGTGGCCGTAATGCACCCTAAAAAAAATCCAGGCCTTTTGCGACCAGGAGTGCTGCCTGTTGTGCCCCTCTGCCTGAGTGTGCTGCCAATCCGAAGCATCTCTCGTTCACACGGCTCTCCGTCACGTGATCGTGTCTTTCTCACAGGCTACAAGTGAAGACAGACACGTCAGGGACGCAACTGTGCGCGTCCTCATCCAATTCCCGAGGTGCATACTGAAGATATTAGAACTGTCCACATTTACTTTTCGTCAGCCAACAACATGAGTAGGCCTTACGAACAGATAAAGCACTAGCCTATGTTAATGTACTATCCCCCATAGTACAAAAGTCGACCTATTCTATTCTGTGCGAGAAATAAATATTCCAAACATAGTCTGAGATAGTTGTGGGATGCGATAGATCCAAAATTAATACAACCACTAGCAGCAAAACACTTTTTTAAATGCAATGTGGCTGACGCAACAGATCAGAACATTTAGCTTAAAATGTTGATAAACTATTTGTCTACTTCTTCACGTTATAAGTGCAGCAATGCACAAACGGCAGTAGGCTATAAGCGCGAATGTCCCATTAGCGGAAAACACTATTATCAAAAGGGAATTTGATTATGCATATAATGCTTTTATTATCAAGGTGCATTTTTATGGTGAAAATGATCTTCCCCAAACGTTAAACTCACACGCTGCTTATATATGCCAGTTAGGCTCTACACCCCTTGTGAAGCGGATTAATGTGCTTAATTTTAAGAAGTTATTTGGCCACTTTAGTTGTAATACAAACCTTATTAAAACATATAGGCCTATGGGCTAGGCTACATGAGGTGTGCGACTATGATTTGAACAAGTCACAAAAAAAAGACATTGTTTCTTATGCTGGGCATCATTCACAAGTAATAATATATCATTCACAAGTGACAGGCTAATATTGTCACCCATCAGACTATTCTTGATTTAATCTTGCCTTTACATATGCTAAATAATATATGTGTGAAATTTGTTTTTGATTTAGAATGGACCATTATCACGCACCTGTCTGGAAACAGGGGCAGGGGGAAAAAATACATGTCATCTATGCACTTAAATAGCGAATGGAGGATGCTTTACCTGTGGTTTATTTTCATGCCAGCCAGGTAGGCTATACTCCTGTTGTAAAGAGAAGCAATGTGCTTAATATTAGGAAAGTTGAGAAATAAATATAGTAGGCCTAGCCTATAGAAAACTGATGGGATCCTCCACTTTTTAATATAGGCCATCCCTCTGTTTTCTAGCACAATTGTATAACCTATAGAAATGTTGTGCAACATGAGCTCATGGGCTCTCATGAAGTGTTTGATTAGATTTTCGAAAACATTTGCATTGATGTCAGAGTGATTAGAGAGACAATAGAGTGCTGAGTACCAGTCAGTTAGCAAGTTTGGATGGCTACTAATGACCAGCAGCAGCATCAGAGCTTGGAGCAGCCTAATTACTGTGACTAAACGGTAACGTGGAATTTGACTGCCTTCTTGAGTCGTGACCGCCGGTGTGGTGGTAATACGGTCACCGCAACAGCCCTAGTAAAAGCCACACATAAGTATTTTTACACACTCATAAATCACACACATGGAACTATACACATATGCATGGATCATCAAGTATTGAATGAATGTAAGATTAATGTATTGGATTTATCTCACTCTTTCAGGAATCTTATCTCAAAGGATGTTTGTGATGCTACCTTGTGGAGGAGTTGGAGTGAGTTACTCAGAATAACGCACGCACGCACACACACACACACACACACACACACACACACTTACAGTACACAGGCAAGCAGCTCAACAGACCCTGTAACAAACAATCAAAGAGTCATGTGAAATCTGTCCACTTATCTAATCACATTACAAAATGGCAAACATTACATGCTTGATTATACCTCATTACACGATTAAGCTAATAGAGCGACAAATTGTGGAGGCTGTTGTTGCTGGCGGGGACACGGTCGAAACGCCAATCAGATATCAAAGGCAAAGAAGAGGTGAGAGATGAGAGGAAGAGAGAGAGGAAGAAAGGGTGGAATTGTTTGCTTGGAGGGGTGCCTGGGGAACTGTGGTTGAGTGGTTGAGTGGAGGGGAATTTATTCAGGAGGAAGGGATGTGGGGAAAGAGAGAATATAGACACCAGAGAAGAGGATGAAGAGAGGATGAGTGGAGGAGGAAGAGGGGGAGAAGAGATAAGGAGGAAGAATGCTGCTAATATGGTGTGGATAAGGAAAGAGAAAATGCAGACACTGAAGAAGAGATGAGTGCAGGGGGATGATGAAGATGGAAGAGGAGCGTTGAAGAGTAAAAGAGAAGGAGGTAGACTGTGTATAGTCGTGATTTTTTTTTTTTATGTGGACACTGAAGAAGAGGATAAAGAGGGGATGAGTGGAGGAGGAAGAAGAGGAGAGCAAGAGGGTGAAGAGGAGAGTAGAGGAGGGTTTGCATGGTGTTGATAAGGCGCCTGATCTGCCTGGATTTCCGGGCCTTTGGTTCCTCTGGTGAGGCGAGCTGATTGAAACAAGATGGCGAAGAAAGTGATAAAAGAAATTCCTAGGATTTCATTGTTCTGTCGTGCCAAACCGCCAGAAATGTGGAGTTTTGAAACATGGAATAACAAAGGGAAGGAGAGAGAGAGAGAGAGAGAGAATCTGAGAACAGGAACACTCTACTACCTCCTTTACTGTCATCATCAGCAGTCAAAGTCAAGGTTGTGGTGATTTGTGTGCGTAAATGTTACCCGTGCCACGTCTATCCCCCTGACTCCCAATAAGTTATGCTACTCTTCATTTAGTTGGAACACAGTAGAGACTTTGTAATCCAATACTGTAATAATCCAGTCTTTACCACAACCCGTCACCTCTGTTTCCCAATTCCACTACATGACTTCCTCTGTACCTCATTGGGCTGTCACATAGTTGATATCAAGTGACACCTATTTCAACCAATCCACTTATATTGTTTTTAAACGATGCCCTTGTTTCTCCTAGTGGTTTTAACTTTGATCCCACCCCCTGGTAAATTCCTGGTTTTGCATGATTGACAGGTGGACAACGATACGATCTGGAATGAGACACACACGTCGACGGCGTCTCGCTTGGCGGCAGGCAGCGTGACGGAGCTGGCGCTCAGGGTAGCACAGGGAGAGCTGAAGGTGAGACCGCCAACCGTTCATTGTCACCTCGGTTACACCCCCACTTAGTTATGTCAGGGGCGTAACACAACGGGTCAGAATTGTCAACACTGTGACATACATTGATACACCTGGATATTGAAGCATCATGTCATTTCTGTTCATTATTTATGAATTTTATATGAAATTGTAATTTAAACATTGCCTTTTTATATCAGTTCCATTTCTATATCAATACCATGTATTCTGAACGGATGAACATCAAATTGTAAGATGTGGTCAGAGAGAGCCAAAGTGTAACAGTTTCTATTCCCATCTCACAGAATGGCTTTGCAGTGGTGAGGCCCCCTGGACACCATGCAGGTCGCTCTACCCCCTTGTAAGTACTGCACAGACGCACACACACACGGAGCCAGGAGGTCTCTAAAACAATTTCAAAGGGTTTTCCCTACACATCAAAAGCATTGTCCAAAAGGGTGTGTTATGTGTGTGTATGGAGTATGTGCGTTACCTGCCCAAGGCTTGTGTGCATGTGTGTGTGTATGGGTGCATGTCTGTGTATCAGTCTGAAATAGAATGCGTTAGAAGGCTAACCACATTCAGCTGTGTGTGTGTGTGTGTGTGTGTGTGTGTGTGTGTGTGTGTGTTTGCTTGCATACGTCAGCGTGTGTGTGTGTGTGTGTGTGTGTGTGTGTGTGTGTGTGTGTGTGTGTGTGTGTGTGTGTGTGTGTGTGTGTGTGTGTGTGTGTGTGCTTGCTTGCATGCATGCGCGAGTGGGTTCGCGCGCGATAGTGTGTGTACTCAGCAGAGCCTGTCACTAGTAATTTATGTGTCGATAAAGACTTACTGGAGGAAAGGAGTTGGCCAGTAGATATGATCTACAGTTCACACTCGCCGAGCTTATAGCTCCTGCTGACACCACCGCTTTCAACATTCCTCTTCTCATTTTCATACATCAACTCTTTCTCACACACCTTCTCTGTCTCACAATATCCTACGGATATTGAGTACGAGTCAGCTTACTGTAAGTGGTTTATGAGGAGCACATTCTCTGAAATGCACGAGGAGGGGAGGTCACGAGGAATGACTTCAGGTCACGAGAAGTTATTTCACGAGAACTTATTTTGATATGTGGAGAGTATTTTTCGTCTTTGTGTTTTGCTTTTGTTTCTGTTATGGTTTTCTTTTGTCTGAGATTGTCAGATGTTTACTTGCCGTGTCTTTTTCCCATCATTCATACATTGCCCCTTCGCCATTCAAACCAAGCCTAGATATGAGTGGATGTCCAGTGAAACAAAGCATGTTTGACCCATTGGCACTAATATCCTCACATCACCTAGTGTGTGTATCGTGAGGACATTCTCTGAGACGCCCTCACATTACATTGGGTGTCTTTTGTCTCGTTATGGGGACATGACCTCCTGTCCTGATTATGTTCTCAATTATGTTCTCAAGTCCATATGTGTCTTTCCAAAGGGGTTTCTGCTTCTTCAACTCCGTGGCCATCGCAGCCAAGCAGCTCCAGCACAAACTCAGCATCAACAAGATCCTCATTGTGGACTGGGTGAGAGATGACCGCCATCACTGGTCCCCACATGGGAGCTAAACACTTGCTTACTTACACAACACACATATTGACCATAAGCGTGGTGTCAACATTCACACTGATCTCTGCTTTTCACATGAGTCTGGGGCCCGCCACGAGTCTGGGCGTTAACACAGACACACACACACACACATTGGAACACATGCACACTTAAATACTACCTGGTTTGTAAAGACAAATAAGATGCAAACATCCAGAGCAAGTATGAGACTGGTCAAGCATACTACATAATTACGAGTCTGACGACCCCTTGACCTTTATCCCCAATGTGCAGGATGTTCACCATGGCAACGGTACCCAGTCAGTGTTCTACAACGACGCCAGCGTGCTGTACATCTCCCTGCATCGCTATGACAATGGCAACTTCTTCCCCGGGAGCGGGAACCCAGCCGAGGTAAGTTAGGTTGCACTATCCACCACCATGTACATCATGCTCCCCCATCAAATACATGATTGGTCTTTTCATGTGGGGGGGAAAAAAACATCTGAGCCAGCACAGAACGGATTGTGTCGGCCCAATAGTCTGAAACCCCTTTAGCGTTTGTTACTACCCACTCCATTCTCACCAAATAAGGAGGATAAAAAAAGATGATGTTTTACCATATTCTTCATCATGGGAAGATGGTCCATTAGATGCTATGCTGGCTTGGATGTGGCTTAGCCTTAAATGGCCCCTCGACCGCCACTGAGCTGTGTGGTAAACCTCTGGAGTCTCTGTGTCCCTCGACCACAACCCAATGTACCTATATAACACACCAAGGGGTAGCATTGATGTCATCAGGGGTACCACAGAGAAACATCAGGGTACCCGTAATCCGCTCCAGCGTCTCTTAAACATGAAAGGAATAACAGAAAGGGGGGGATGAAGAAAGGGGATGAAGAAGAGCAGAACAATGGAGAGAGAGAAAGAGAGGGAGAGTGACTAGTTGGCAGTGGATGGCGGAGCTCATGTGTTTTGAGTTTGCCCTGTGAACATCCCGTCTACCGAGAGAGAGTCAAGTCAGACATTCTGCAATGCACATCATCCTCACGCACACAAACACACACACACACACACACACACAAAGGAAATGACTGCAATTTGTTGCCAAGAGTGTGTCACTCAGAGTCCTCACTATCTCCTCGCCATGACATTGAGCGATGGCGGAGGAGTTTCAAAAGCTAAATAGCCGTGTTAGCAGACATTTTTAAGGCTTATTCTCCTCTTAAGACCAGGGGATCAGTTAGTATGCCACCCCACGAACGTGAGGTCAAATCAGGGAGACATCCATCGGTTGTGCCTGGCATTTGGTGAAATATAGTCTCTCGTGACAGATGTTAACATTTGGTTCTGGGTGCGGAGATTATGTGAAATATAACTAGAAACTGAATATCGCCAAGTGCCGACTCAAGAATATACGTACGTCCCTGTAGTGTGTTAAAACTGGGACTTAATCTGGGTGTAGTTTTGTTGTTGCTGCGAGGGATTTATTAGCAGATTTGACAAATTGTATCAAAAATCGAAATAGTTGAGTTGATGGAGGCGTTGAATTAATGGCCAGCCGTCTTTCATTTGGAAATCGTAATCACTCCCGTATGTCATTGAAATGTGACGCGGCTTTTCCTCAATTGTAACAAATGCGCATTTTTAAACAACCGTGCTGATAGTTTGTGAACATTTGATGCAAAATATCTCATGACCTTTCAACTCTCAGCACAACTTTCCATGAAGTAAGACATAACTCTCTCTCCCCTCTCTCTCCCACTCTGTCCAGGTTGGAGCAGGAGCAGGTGAGGGCTTCAATGTCAATGTGGCGTGGACGGGAGGCTTGGACCCTCCCATGGGCGACGCTGAATACCTGGCAGCATTTCGGTACAGTAGAGACACACATACCTAACCTACCTCACTTTACCTCCAGCCCAATTCACATTAAAACAAAATCACAAAGATTATATTCTAGTCAAAGCCAGGGGTGCTCGCTAATGATTCATAGGAAGTCTTACCAAACCTCTTCACTCATCCTTGAAATACAACAGACAGCTGTGATATAACAGACATGTATGTCATGTGTTCAGATGTTATATTGTGGTGCGAGTTGGATGTTTGTGATGCCATCCAATCCATGGGGAATTCATGAATGTACTGAGACCAGCGTAGATAAATGAACATACTTTGCTGGTGTCAAACCATATATGAAAACGTAATACATATTTTGAAAGCTGAGAAACAGCCCTTTCAAATGATATGACGTGCAATAGCACCACATCAATCAAATGGTAATCAGTCAAGAAAAAACACCTTTGAAAATCTGTATCTTTGTGTGTCTTTTCCTAAACAGCTGCCATTTACACAAATTCCTAATGAAGATAGAGAAAAACTTAGAGCATACTGAGTCTTCCTTATTTGGTAAGAAATGATCATCTGAAATCAGAATTGAACTGGAATGACAAAATAAGGCGTATAATAACAATAATTGGCTTTTAACTTCAATTTCTTCTTGTATACATTCCACTAGGCCTATACCCCAATACACACAGAGTCAGAATTAAAAGCATGCAAGAAAGGGGAAATTAACTGTCACAATCTGAGCTACTGGGTGAAGACTAGAGCTGTGTTCGAATACCCATACTAACATACTGTATACTACATACTATTCGTTCATTTTAGTATATTGTAAACGAACGGTATCGTTTCAGTTGAGCATACTCGTGCTTTGCCTGTCTAAGTTGATGCTGTTGCTATGCAACCTTTTGATAGCTTGTTAGCATAACAAATGACTAGCTAGACATTTTATGATTTCGTTTGTGTTCGTAAATTCAATCTGGAGTGCCACAGTGCGCTCTGAGCGTTCGTAAATCCAGAGAGTGGTCAGATTGTCCTTTTGTAAATTCAGAGCTTTCTCTCTCGGAGCATTCAGAGAGCACACTGGATGCTCTGGCTGAGGAGTAGGGTTGATCCGAGCGTCCAACGGCAGTCAAGCACCCAAGCTATCTGAGTAATGTTGGCTAGCTACTTCCAGACACAAATGAGAGAACACCTCACTCTGACCATTTACTTGCCCTAGCAGAGCTGGTTAGGCTGTTTTCATGTTATACAGAGTGTTGGTGACTGTAACTGTGCTGCTGGCAACAATTTAATTACGCTTTTTTTTGCCAATGTTTACTGACACCGGCCATATTCTGCGCAAGAGTGCTCTGAAATCGGAGTAGATAGCCAGAATTAACAATGTCCATTGAAACGCACAACGACTATGCCACTTAGCTAAGAATGATGTGAATAATCAAATCAATAAATGTTGGTTAGTTAGTTAGATAGCAGATAGTTAATAAACTTCCTGGCAAGTTCGATGTATTAGTAGCCAACTAACGTAAGGTAACTAGCTAACATGCTGGTACATACTGCAGTAATGCTATGCGGTTTGTAAGGATAATGTAGCTAACAAATTGTCAGCCAACATAACGTGTAAGGTAACTTATTTGAAAAGTCATTACTTTATTACATTGCTCAACATTTTCTTAACATTTGTCATAATAATCTTTCACCATTTTCTTCAAATCTGAAAATGTTGTGAAGCCACGCTCATTTCCGGAAGAATTGCATTATGGGCCCTAAAAGCACGGAAATAGTGTCCACTTCTTGTATACTTCGTATTTTGGCAAATTTAGTATGGCATCTGGGAACTTTTGGCATATTAGCTATATCCATACTATGACCAATAAGCATACTACAGTTGAAGTCAGAAGTCTGCATACACCTTAGCCAAATGCATTTAAACTCAGTTTTTCACAATTCCTGGCATTTAATCCTAGTAAAAGTTCCCTGTTTTAGATCAGTTAGGATCACAACTTTATTTTAAGAATGTGAAATGTTAGAATAATAGTAGAGAGAATGATTTATTTCAGCTTTTATTTCTTTCATCACATTCCCAGTGGGACAGAAGATTACATACACTCACTTAGTATTGGTAGCATTGCCTTTAAATTGTTTAACTTGGGTCAAACGTTTCAGGCAGCCTTCCACAAGCTTCCCACAATAAGTGAATTTTGGCCCATTCATCCTGACAGAGCTGGTGTAACTGAGTCAGGTTTGTAAGACTCCTTGCTCGCACACGCTTTTTCAGTTCTGCCCACAAATTTTCTATGGGATTGAGGTCAGAGCTCTGTGATGGCCACTCCAATACCTTGACTTTGTTATCCTTAAGCCATTTTGACACAACTTTGTAAGTATACTTGGGGTCGTTGTCCATTTGGAAGACCCATTTGCGACCAAGCTTTAACTTCCTGCCTGATGTCTTGAGATGTTGCTTCAATATATCCACATAATTTTCCTACCTCATGATGCCATCTATTTTGTGAAGTGCACCAGTCCTTCCTGCAGCAAAGCACACCCACAACATGATGCTGCCAACCCCGTGCTTCACGGTTGGGATGGTGTTCTTCTGCTTGCAAGCCTCCCCCTTTTTCCTCCAAACATAACGGTGGTCATTATGGCCAAACAGTTCTAGTTTTGTTTCATCAATCAGAGGACATTTCTCCAAAAAGTACGATCTTTGTCCTCATGTGCAGTAGCAAACCGTAGTCTGGCTTTTTTATGGCGGTTTTGTAGCAGTGGCTTCTTCCTTGCTGAGCGGCCTTTCAAGATATGTTGATATAGGACTCGTTTTACTGTGGATATAGATACTTTTGTACCTGTTTCCTCCAGCATCTTCACAAGGTCCTTTGCTGTTGTTCTGGGATTGATTTGCACTTTTTGCTCCAAAGTACGTTCATCTCTAGGAGACAGAACACGTCTCCTTCCTGAGTGGTATGACGGCTGCGTTGTCCCATGGTGTTTATACTTGCGTACTATTGTTTGTACAGATGAACCTGGTACCTTCAGGAGTTTGGAAATTGCTCCCAAGGTTGAACCAGACAAGGTAGGCCTTGAAATATATCCACAGGTACACCTCCAATTGACTCAAATGATGTCAATTATCCTATCAGGATCTTCTAAAGCCATGACATAATTTTCTGGAATGTTTCTGAAATTTTCCAAGTGGTTTAAAGGCACAGTCAACTTAGTGTTGAAAAACTAGTTTAAATGACTCCAACCTAGGTGTATGTAAACTTCAAACTTCAACTGTATATGGGTGTGTGTGTATTTATATGTATGTGTACAGTGTGCATGTGTGTTATATATATATATATATATTTATATATTTACAAAAAATATATGGGGTATTGGAAATAATGCAGACAATTACATTAATGGAAGCTACAATCTATCTGCAATATTAAAGCTGATCTACCCACTACATTTTTTTCAAATACTAATAAATAAATAAAAGACAGTACACATATTTTTCCAGTTTTTTTCAGACACCCCGCGTTAAAGCTAGTTAAGGAGGGAAAGTATTACTTTGCAGCCTGAATGGATGATGCTTAATGTACGAGCCATCCACGGCGGACACAAGTGTATTACCGGCTGGGCACATCATTCCTACACGATAGTGTAGATCTAGCGCCCACTATCAGCTGCCTAGGCTTATGTTGTGGGCACATTTGCTATTTAATGCTGTTTTTTTGTGATCTGTAGCCTAGAGGTGAAAATGCAATGGAAACCATTTGCTTGTATTTTTTATTTGGTACATGGGATTTTAACCACAAAAGTTATTTTTATGTGCATTGCATCATCACACACAGCTTTTTATTCACAACAAGTCAATTTGGTGGAAAAATGCAAATTGGCATATTGTTTTTAAGCAGATTTTAGGATAATTTCATGGAAATCTGTCGCAAGTTGGATGGAAACCTAGCTATAGAGTATCATATAATGGTGGAGAAAGAGTGGAAGGGGTTGCGCTGCTACTCAATAACATTTCCCAATGTTTACTTTCCAAGGTCAGCCATTTGTATGTTGAAATCTGTATTGGCTAAATGTTGTTGTGGTGACCCTACATGCAGAAAACACAGGTAACTTTAAACTAAAACTGAACGTTTTTTAACTTGAATTTACAGCAGATGGCAGAGACTCATGTGGGATAGAGTTGAGGTTTTGCTTCATGGTCCTTAAAGGCTATGGCCTTCTTGTATGTAAGTGAGGATTTTGCCATGATCTCTCGACTAAAGACGGCTCTCATCAATTCCAACACCTTTTTGGGAGGGTTCTTGCCTGAGCCTTACCACAAAGTTTTTGAAATTTGGATTTTGGAGCCCTCTTCCAGTTCAACCTATAGAAAACACAAAGGCACATCATAATTTCAGGCAATAGTGGTCACTTTTCCAATCATGAGATGTGATATGCAAGGATAAATGTATCCTTGTTAATGTTTTTAAACATGTGTTTATGTCATTCACAAAGGAGGACAATTTCATTCTGCGTTAAGAAAAGTGAGAGATGCTTTTCCCTTTCCAGCCTAAACTCCTGCACTTCTTTGAGAAGCATTGGAAGCTCTACAAAACATAATTGTTAGATTTAGTACTAAATACACATGAAAGGCCATTTCAACTGGGGAACACATTGCTTTTTTGGAGAAACAGCCTCATAAATGAAGGACTTTAAGGACATTATATTCATTATCCACCCTAGTGATTCAAGATGGACATGTATCTCATCAGTACATTTCCATCATGTCATTCTCAACATATCCCTAACAATAGCAAAGTTACAATCTTTCCCTTTATTTACACTGTCTGTGTGAACTTTCGTTGGAGTCCTGTATCGCCATGACTATGACAGGCTAGCTTGATTGGAGCTAACATTAGCCGATGTTAGCTTCTATGCCAATAGAGATTTGTAAATGAATTAAACTTTCAAAAAATCATAAAAAAAGAACAACAATAATATCATTACACTCCGTTTAACTTGGTGTTTTATATCATATGCTTTATAACTCGCTCACCATGAAGATAAGGTTTAAAATGTGTTTATCTGGTGCTTCTCTCTTCAATTTTCAGTTGGCTCTCTCAATCAACTGGCAAGAGCCACTATAGAGTGAGTGCACAAGAAGCAAGTGTTGTCAACTATTTTTCAGGGAAAATCACTATTTGCTGTTTGATTTGTCGCTAGAAGTCACTAGAATATGTTTTGCCAGAGCTGCGATGACCACAGCGCCAATTTAACTTGCTGTGGCACAGCTGCCATTAAAACCATATAAACTCTTGGTGCCAAAACTCTCCAAATACAGCCTGAAAAGTAGCCAATAAAGGTTGCCGAATGGGGTTTGAAAATTTGCTAAATATAGCGACAAAGTTGGCAACAAATTTGGCAACACTGCGTAAACTAAGCACTAGAGTGAGCTGCTCCCTCTGTGGGCCGAAACAAGCATAACATCCATAGACTATAAATACATGATTTCAAAATGCCAAAGATTAGGCTACTGTACTATATACAGTACCTTCAGAAAATATTTATACCTCTTAACCTATTCCACGTTCGTTTTGTTGCGTTACAGTCTGATTTCAAAATTGATTAAATAGATGTTTTTCTCACCCTTCTACTGTACACACAATACTCCATAATGACAAAATGAAACATGTTTTTAGAAATGTTTGCAAATATATTGAAAATAAAATACACAAAAATGTACGTAAGTATTCACATCCCTGAATCAATACTTTGTAGAAGCACATTTGGCAGTGATTACAGCTGTGAGTCTTTATGGGTAAGTTTCAAAGAACTTTCCACACCTGGATTGTGCAAGATTTGCCCATTATTCTTTTCAAAATTCTTCAAGCTCTGTCAAAATGGTTGTTGATCATTGCTAGACAACCATTTTCAAGTCTTGTCATAGATTTCCAAGTATATTTCAGTCAAAACTGTAACTTGGCTACACAGGAACATTCACTATCTTCTTGGTAAGCAACTCCAGTGGACATTTGGCCTTGTGTTTTAGGTTATTGTCCTGCTGAAAGGTGAAATCATCTCCCAGTGTCTAGTGGAAAGCAAACTGAACCCGGTTTTCCTCTAGGAATTTGCCTTTTTATCCTGAAAAACTGGCCAGTCCTTTACAATTACAAGCATACCCATAACATGATGCAGCTACCACTATGCTTGAAAATATGGAGAGTGGTACTCAGTAATGTGTTATATTGGATTTCCCCCAAACGTAACACTTTGTATTCAGGACAATATTACTTTAGTGCCTTATTGCCCTTATTGCAAACAGGATGCATGTTTGGGAGTTTTTTAAATTCTGTACAGGCTTTCTTCTTTTCACTCTGCCAGTTAGGTTAGTATTGTGGAGTAACTAGAATGTTGTTGATTCATCCTCAGATTTTTCCTATCATAGCTTTTAAACTGTAACTATATCTTTGTAGTTACTAGGTGTATTAATAACTTCACAATGCTCAAAGGGATATTCAATGTCTGCTCAATAGGTGCCCTTATTTGCGAGGCATTGGAAAACCTCCCTAGTCTTTGTGGTAGAATCTGTGTTTGAAATGCACTGCTCAACTAAGCACAAGAACGAGGGGTCCAGAGATGAGGTAGTCATTCAAAAATCATATTAAACACTATTATTGCACATCGAGTGAGTCCATGCAACTTATTATGTGACTTGTTAAGCAAATGTTTACTTCTGAACTTATGTAGGCATACCATAACAAAGGGGTTGAATACGTATTGACTGAAGACATTTCAGCTTTCATTTTTAATTAATTTGTTAAAAGAAAATTGAAAAACAAAATTCCACTTTGACATTATGGGGTATTGTGTGTAGGCTAATGACAAAAAATATATCAATTTTATCAATTTTAAATTCAGGCTGTAACACAACAAAATGTGGGAAAGGTCAAGGGGTGTGAATACTTTCTGAATCTCCCATTCTCCCATGTTTCTGGTTGGCAATACAGGGGACCCAAACATGAGCAAAAAACTGTATTACCGTTTTTCACAGCAACTATTTCCCCTTTTCTTTGATGTTACAGACAAACTTGGACCAACAATAGTAGCCTAATAATAGAGGCCTGACTTTATCAGAAACTTGCTCACAGATGTATATAAACACATCAATACCAGCCAACCTCTTTTGACCTCGGTGGGTCTATTTATGTAAGGGGAGTGTGTACACTTATTACTATGACATTATTAACGGGGTTGCAACAATCACTATCGAGTTCCAAACTACCTCTGGAAGCAACGTCAGCACAAGAACTGTTTCGTCTTGAGCTTCATGAAATGGGTTTCCATGGCCGAGCAGCCACACACAAGCCTAAGATCACCATGCGCAATACCAAGCGTCGGCTGGAGTGGTGTAAAGCTTGCCGCCATTGGACTCTGGAGCAGTGGAAACGCGTTCTCTGGAGTGATGAATCACGCTTCAACATCTGGAAGTCCGATGGACCAATCTGGGTTTGGCGGATGCCGGGAGAACGCTACCTGCCCCAATGCATAGCGTCAACTGTAAAGTTTGGTGGAGGAGGAATAATGGTCTGGGGCTGTTTTTCATGGTTCGTACTAGGCCCCTTAGTTCCAGTGAAGGGAAATCTTAACGCTACAGCATACAATGACATTCTAGGTGATTCTGTCTTTCCAACTTTGTGCCAACAGTTTGGGGAAGGCCCTTTTCTGTTTCAGCATGACAATGCCCCCGTGCATAAAGCAAGGTCCATACAGACATGGTTTGTCGAGGTGGGTGTGGAAGAACTTGACTTGCCTGCACAGAGCCCTGAACACCTTTGGGATAAATTGGAACACCGACTGTGAGCCAGGCCTAATAGCCCAACATCATTGCCTGACCTCACTAATGCTTGTGGCTGAATAGAAGCAAATCCCCGCAGCAATGTTACAAGATCAAATCAAATCAAACTTTATTTGCCACATGCGCCGAATACAACAAGTGTAGACTTTACCGTGAAATGCTTTACAAGCTCTTAACCAACAGTGCAGTTCAAGAAGAAGAAAATATTTACCAAGTAGACTAAAATATAACACAATAAGAATAACAATAACGAGGCTGTATACAGGGGGCACCAGTACCGAGTCAGTGTGCGTGGGGTACAGGCTAGATGAAGTAATCTGTACATGTAGGTTGGGGCGAAGTGACTATGCATAGGTAACAAACAAACAGCGAGTAGCAGCAGAGTACAAGAGGGAGGGGGGGGGGGAGTTCAATGTAAATTGTGCGGTGGCGATATTTATGAATTGTTCAGCAGTCTAATTACTTGGGGGTAGAAGCTGTTGAGGAGCCTTTTGGTCCTAGGGGGAAAGCCTTCCCAGAAAAGGGGAGGCTGTTATAGCAGCAAAGGGGGGGAACAACTCCATATTAATGCCCATGATTCTGGAATGAGATGTTTGACGAACAGGTGTCCATATACTTTTGGTTATGTAGTGTATGAGTAGATTTTTTTAAGGATTTGCATAACTTCAAAATAAGTCATATAAAAAGTAGCTCTTCAATCCATTCAATTTGAGTTGAGACATGTTGCTGGATCTACACATGTTTTGAGACACGGGCAATGTTATGCAATTTATTTAATTTAGGAAATATTTCAATAACAGATGCTGTATAATAAGCAGAAAAGGGCAAAGAAGTTGAACAACAATGATGACAATGAAGCACAATGTTCTTCATTGAAAAAAGCACATTTATGATAGGTATGCAAGAGAGCTACTAAAAACTCACTATAGGAATACTATAGAGATTTTGATTCATGATAATACTATACAAGTACTATTGAGTATTATTACAGAAAACATCTGGCAGGAAATCTTATAAGAATATTATATAGGGAGCGAGATATTATAGGACGCTATAAGCCCACTATAGGTTACTATAGAAATCCTATAGGAATACTGTAGTTATTTTCTGTAAGGGGGGGGAGGGCACAGAATATTCTCGTCCTAGTCCATTGTGAATTGATACTACAGTTTATTAAATAGCAAATAGCACAGGCTACAGTAACGCGCAGTAAGCAATGGAGTGTTGACAGTCAACATTGTTGAAATTGGCTTCAACGAGTATGTCTTTACGCATCATACTTCTCAACAAAAGGATACTAGGCTCCTGTAAATTGTATTGCATGTGTGAGGCACATTCTCAATAAGCAAGATATAGCCTAGGCCTACCGTTGATATGGACTTATACAGTAGGACTGAATCATTTCGATATTTTCGATGGACTGTTTCTTAGGTAAATGGACAAGAGACACTTTTTGGAAATAGGGATGGATACAAGCCGAATGGAGTATGTACAGCAGGTAGGCCTATTTTCATTGTGAATAATGCCAAAGAATGATGGCAAAATCCTCATGAGTAGACCATTTAGAAACCGGTAAACAGTTTTTTTTTTAAATAGTCCATCTGTAGATGCTCTACAGACTATCAGTAACATTTCAGCTAACTATCTACTAACCCTAGCCCTAACCTGAACCCTTATCCTAATCCTAAATTTAACCCTAGCCCTAACCCTTATTCTAAACCTAACCCTAACCGTAACCTTAGCAAGCAGTTGCTTATTAACAGATAGAGCATCTACAGATGGACTATCCGGACTATCCAAATAAAGTGTAACCTAGAAATATTTTATCGATAGGCTCCTTGGCTAATGCATGGCCAGGATAAGATATACACGCAACGTATTGCTGTTGAAACAGCTTTCGTTGTAATAGGCCTAGGGTAAGGGTAGCCTACTGACAACTTGTTTTCTAATCACATGAAACAGAAAACAAGCAATTGTAACAGAGGAATAACTTAAATGTTTCTAAATAGGGTCAGCGGTATCAGTCATCTTTCATACCATGATGGTCTTATGGACATGTAGCATACATGATGAGTTTTGCGCATATCCAAAATAATAACAGTAGCTGGCTAAAATAATTTGTCCACTCACATTTTGTGCTTGACATTGGCGCTGGCTTAACGGCAGCCGGAAATAGAGCCCGTGGTGTAAATCCATGCCACTGTATGGAAGTGCGTACCAATGTCTTTTTTTTTCTGCGCACCGCACTTTCCACTTCATTCAAGCCACAGCCCCTGAATGAATAGCTGCTCGGTTTGCAGCATAATGAACTTTGAGCGTTCCTGTCAGCGGTGTTGGCTCGCCACCAGGCAGTTAAACAGTATGTGAGGTCTGTATGGTGCATATACACACCGTGGGTGGGCCAAGCTCGTCAAACTCACGATGCTAACGGCTAAAGCTGTGCTGTACCGTTAGAAGCTATCGGTTGCAACAGGCAGACGCTAGGCCCAATGTTTGCCCTTAGCATACAATGCTATTTGCTAACTATCTGAGAACCACTTAGGCAGTATAGTCTGTGTTGGTTCACTGGATGTGTAAAAGGAAAACTGAAAGTGGTAAATGTTCCTTAGTTTAAGTGTATGTTAACTAGCAACTCTACCTTTGTTTTGTGTACAGGTAGTTCCCAGTAATCTAGCAAATCTCACGTAGTTATCAATACAGGTGTTTGTTACCTAGATGTTACCTACTACAGATGTTACCTCGTAACTTAGTAACTTTTTCTACTGTAATGTTTTCTTAGCTCAGTACAGGTGTGTGTTAGCAACAACCTTTTTTTGTTGTTGTTTTTTTACAGGATCTCTCAATACAGGTAGATGTTACCTAGCAACTATCACTTAGTTTCCAGTAGCCTACATGTAGATGTTACCTAGCAACTGTTTCTTGTATGCCTATAGGCTATATCCTGGTGTGGAATTGGAAAATCCTACTGGAAAATCCGAGAAGTTCACCTTTAAAACACGTATTTACATGTGAAAATGATTTCACAGCGTTCCCCCCACCGTATTACACCAACAAACACTGTAAAGCAATATATTGTCGATTCTGTGCAAGGAAAATCTCTGTGACTGAGCCACTTTTCCAGCCAGACAAGACAGCCAGACAAGATGCACCCAATTTGAAGAGTTTCTGCAATGGCCGTAAATGTAATAAGTGCAGTTACTGGTTCCATTCTTTCTGCCATCTTTTTAATTTGATTCATATTCATGATTGAGATTTCAATCTCCCAGTTAGGAGCATATGTATTGGGGCAAAGAAATGGACCGGTTCTGTTTATTTCACATCTTGCCATTCAGACGCTGAGGAATCTTGGGTTGCCTCCAAAATGGCAACCTCTTCCGTATATAGTGTGTGTGTATGGGGGGGGGGGGGGGGGGGGGGGGGGGTAAATAGCGTGTGTCAAAGGGGAAGGGGTAGATTCTGGTTGAAGAGGATTTGAAGTGGTTTGGGGGGATTTCAGTATAATCTGGTGGATTCCTTTGGAGTTGGGGGTAAACCGTGCTGTGTGTATGTGGTACTAGGCAGGAGGGTCAGGTAAAGGGGCTGTATGTGGGGGCGTAGGGGGTCAGTGGTAGGGGTTAGAATCTGATGAGGTAGTGTTTTTTATGGGTGGAGGTTGATATAGCCTGGTGGATTTTTGTGAAGCTTGGCGGGAGGGGGGTGGTACTTTTGAGTGTGTATTGAAGAGGAAGTGTGTGTGTTTGTTGGTGTGGTTGTGTGCGGGTGTGCACAACCATGTGTATTTGCCTGTATGTATTTGTGCGTGTACACGTGCATGTACATTCATGTGTGTGGATGAGGAGGTGCACCCCCACAACACGGGCTGCAGGGTCTGGTAGTGCATGGCGGGGGAAAATGGGGGGGGGGGGGGTGCATTGTTAGGGAATCCAAAGACGGCGTAATTAAGCCCAATGGATCCCAGATGGCTGGCTGTCAGTGACGTGAGAAGAGGGACGAGCCCCTAATGGGAACCAGACGCCCGCCGAAACGCTTTGAACTGGTGGCCGGAGAGAGAGAGAGAGAGAGAGAGAGAGAGGGAAAGAGAGAGGGGAGAAAGAGGAGGGAGGGAGAGGGGGAGGAGGGTGGAGGCAGAGAATGGGGGAGAGAGAAGGAGGAAGGAGAGAGGAGGAGGCAGGGACGGAGGGGTTGACAGAGAGGGGGGATGGAGAGAGAAAGAGAGAAGGAGATGGTGGGGGAGAGAAAGAAGTAGCGAGAGGAATCACAGCATGGGCCGTGTGTGCTAGCTTAAATCACTAGCGGCAGCAGCAATGGGAGGAAGAGGAAGAAGGGAAGAACAAGGGAAGCGGTCCCAGAAGATGAAAATAGAGAGTCTGTGCTGGCATCATCGACAAATACTCCCCTCTGGACATCACTCTCTCTTGGTCCTGATGGTTTTCATCTGTTTGGTAGCACTTTACATAAACTACATGCCAACAAGGGCAACTTTAACTACTTTGGTAACCACGGTAACCAGAATGTATCCTAGTAGGTACTCAAGTGTACCTTGCAACTGCATATAAGATACATAAAGCAATTATTACATTTCAAGGAAGAGGCCAAATGTTATTTTTAATTAAGTTTAGTGACTGTGTTTAAACACGAAATGTTATCAAACAGAGATATGTAAATGATGTGTAACTATCGTTCGGCTACAAGGTATCTGTGCGACTTGATGTAATGTTTGTCCATCTATTATGTGAGGCTGGATTTAGAGCACCATGTGGTTCGCATTTCAAATTTCATCTGCTTTTAATTAAAAAATGTTATATACAGTATATATATTTAACCTTTATTTAACTACGCAAATCAGTTACGAACAAATTCTTAAAAACAATGACGGCCTACCCCGGCCGACGCTGGGCCAATTGTGCGCCGCCCTAGGGGACTCCCAATCACAGCCCGTTGTAACACAGCCTGAATTCAAACAAGGGTGTCGGTAGGGACGCCTCTAGCACTGAGATGCGGTGCCTTAGACCGCTGCGCCACTCGGGACATTGTGTCCCTAGGAGTTTGTTGAAACGGTTCAGACAATTGGACTGATCAATGGTAGCCTGGTTCTGGATTTATTTGTGCTGTTTCGCAATGACCATAGGTGTTGGCAAGACCACACAAACTGATCTGTTAGATCTGTGGAACATGGGGTTTAATTTGACAATGTCTCTTCAAAATGTTACCCAATGTGACTTGGTAGTCAGTGATTTATTTGTGAATTGCCTTGTCATGTGGTCATACACATACTGTACATCTCTCCCAACCAAAAATGTTACATCACACGTTTCTCTTCAAGAGCATGTCATATACAGTAAGCAATAAAGCACAGCATGTTTTGTGTGTCATGAGAGGCTAGGGTGTGAAATAGGGTCCAGATTTTCATATCGTCATACCGTCCTTCTTTCATCTCAGGATTTACGGTATTACCGGTTTAGTACACAAGGGGGCACCAGAAAACCTAGCAGAAAGGCAGAGAACGGAGAGGAAGAAAAAAGTCAAGGAAATCAAGATAGCGACTTTGCTTTCTCAAACACGTCAGAAACTAACACAATATGATGTCCCGTCACCTTATTAACTCAGCTACGTACCTAGATAGCAAGTTAAACTCGGGGTCGTGTTAACACATAACACATTCTGCGTTTTTCTCGACCAGAAAAATATATGAAACGCATAAGAATTATCTTGCTGTGTTTTCTAAACACCGATCTAAAATGCTTCTTATTGTAATTTCTGCTCGGCATCAGACTCACTTTGTGCTTCAGCTGCACTTCTAAACTCGGATGAGAATTCACAACTGGCGTTCTATCAGCAGACAGAGCTCAGACTGATGTGTAGCTTCTTTTCTCTGGTACTTTTCTCAGTGTAGCCAGCCTATTTTTCTCAGGTAAAACGCTAAATAAAATGTACGCAAAACATTAGGAAATGTAGCTGGCTACATTCTTTCTATGATAAGCTTAAACATTAGACATATGAAGGCCATGCATAGTTTTTGACAAAAAAAGACCTTGCATTTTTCATTGTAAGCTCATCTACTTGTGTGGTTGCCAGCCAAATAGCATTGCACTTCTTTTGTCAGCTGATGGAAATGAAGCTACACTGCTCAAAAAAATAAAGGGAACACTTAAACAACACAATGTAACTCCAAGTCAATCACACTTCTGTGAAATCAAACTGTCCAATTAGGAAGCAACACTGATTGACAATAAATTTCACATGCTGTTGTGCAAATGGAATAGACAAAAGGTGGAAATTATAGGCAATTAGCAAGACACCCCCAAAAAAGGAGTGATTCTGCAGGTGGTGACCACAGACCACTTCTCAGTTCCTATGCTTCCTGGCTGATGTTTTGGTCACTTTTGAATGCTGGCGGTGCTCTCACTCTAGTGGTAGCATGAGACGGAGTCTACAACCCACACAAGTGGCTCAGGTAGTGCAGTTCATCCAGGATGGCACATCAATGCGAGCTGTGGCAAAAAGGTTTGCTGTGTCTGTCAGCGTAGTGTCCAGAGCATGGAGGCACTACCAGGAGACAGGCCAGTACATCAGGAGACGTGGAGGAGGCCGTAGGAGGGCAACAACCCAGCAGCAGGACCTCTACCTCCGCCTTTGTGCAAGGAGGTGCACTGCCAGAGCCCTGCAAAATGACCTCCAGCAGGCCACAAATGTGCATGTGTCTGCTCAAACGGTCAGAAACAGACTCCATGAGGGTGGTATGAGGGCCCGACGTCCACAGGTGGGGGTTGTGCTTACAGCCCAGCACCGTGCAGGACGTTTGGCATTTGCCAGAGAACACCAAGATTGGCAAATTCGCCACTGGCGCCCTGTGCTCTTCACAAATGAAAGCAGGTTCACACTGAGCACATGAGCACATGTGACAGACGTGCCAGAGTCTGGAGACGCCGTGGAGAACGTTCTGCTGCCTGCAACATCCTCCAGCATGACCGGTTTGGCGGTGGGTCAGTCATGGTGTGTGGTGGCATTTCTTTGTGGGGCCGCACAGCCCTCCATGTGCTCGCCAGAGGTAGCCTGACTGCCATTAGGTACCGAGATGAGATCCTCAGACCCCTTGTGAGACCATATGCTGACACATGCACATTTGTGGCCTGCTGGAGGTCATTTTGCAGGGCTCTGGCAGTGCACCCCCTTGCACAAGGCGAAGGTAGCGGTCCTGCTGCTGGGTTGTTGCCCTCCTACGGCCTCCTCCACGTCTCCTGATGTACTGGCCTGTCTCCTGGTAGCGCCCCCATGCTCTGGACACTATGCTGACAGACACAGCAAACCTTTTTGCCACAGCTCGCATTGATGTGCCATCCTGGATGAACTGCACTACCTGAGCCACTTGTGTGGGTTGTAGACTCCGTCTCATGCTACCACTAGAGTGAGAGCACCGCCAGCATTCAAAAGTGACCAAAACATCAGCCAGGAAGCATAGGAACTGAGAAGTGGTCTGTGGTCACCACCTGCAGAATCACTCCTTTTTGGGGGGTGTCTTGATAATTGCCTATAATTTCCACCTTTTGTCTATTCCATTTGCACAACAGCATGTGAAATTTATTGTCAATCAGTGTTGCTTCCTAAGTGGACAGTTTGATTTCATAGAAGTGTGATTGACTTGGAGTTACATTGTGTTGTTTAAGTGTTCCTTTTATTTTTTTGAGCAGTGTATATTATGCATATTATGTAACTTATTTTTCGTGAAGGAAAACTATAGACTATAGTTGCACGTCCCTGATCACTCTATTGAAGCAGAAAAACACTGTTGACTTTCAATATAAAATATGACCCCTGTGACACAGCTTTACTCACCTGCCCCCTGCTATTTACCAACAAACACGTGACCGGCTCAACTGTGCTGGTGAACTAAGTACGCTTCGTAACGTAAAATAATAATAATAATAATGTGACAGGTGAAATAAGAACTCGATCTGCTTCATCTCCTAATGAATTGCACAAGTTGACTGCAGGTATTTACTTCAAAAATACCTACAAATATTCAAATGTATTGAAAAACTTCAAAGATATAGTTACAACGGTATTGACGATATTGAAAAACCGTCCCGTGGCTATTTCCAAATACCCCGGTATAGGGTATATATGGTACAGTTGAAGTCGGAAGTTTACATACACCTTAGCCAAATACATTTAAACTCAGTTTTTCACAATTCCTGACATTTAATCCTAGTAAAAATTCCCTGTCTTCGGTCAGTTAGGATTACCACTTTATTTTAAGAATGTGAAATGTCAGAATGATAGTAGAGAGAATGATTTATTTCAGCTTTTATTTCTTTCATCACATTCCCAGTGGGTCAGAAGTTTACATACACTCAATTAGTATTTGGTAGCATTGCCTTTAAATTGTTTAATTTGGGTCAAACGTTTTGGGTAGCCTCCCACAAGCTTTCCACAATAAGTTGGGTGAATTTTGGCCCATTCCTCCTGACAGAGCTGGTGTAACTGAGTCAGGTTTGGTGGCCTCCTTGCTCCCACACGCTTTTTCAGTTCTGCCCACAAGTTTTCTTTGGGATTGAGGTCAGGGCTTTGTGATGGCCACTCCAATATCTTGACTTTGTGGTCCTTAGGCCATTTTGCCACATCTTTGGAAGTATGCTTGGGGTCATTGTCCATTTGGAAGACCCATTTGCGACCAAGCTTTAACTTCCTGACTGATGTCTTGATGTTGCTTCAATATATCCACATAATTTTCCTCCCTCATGTAGCCATCTATTTTGTGAAGTGCACCAGTCCCTCCTGCAGCAAAGCACACCCACAACATGATGCTGCCACCCCCGTGCTTCACGGTTGGGATGGTATTCTTCGGCTTGCAAGCCTCCCCCCTTTTTCCTCCAAACAGAACGATGGTCATTATGGCCAAACAGTTCTATTTTTGTTTCATCAGACCAGAAAGTACGATGTTTGTCCCCATGTGCAGTTGCAAACCGTAGTCTGGCTTTTTTATGGCAGTTTTGAAGCAGTGGCTTCTTCCTTGCTGAGCGGCCTTTCAGGTTATGTCGATATAGGACTCGTTTTACTGTGGATATAGATACTTTTGTACCTGTTTCCTCCAGGATCTTCACAAGGTACTTTACTGTTGTTCTGGGATTGATTTGCACTTTTCGCTCCAAAGTACGTTCATCTCTAGGAGACAGAACGCATCTCCTTCCTGAGTGGTATGACGGCTACGTGGTCCCATGGTGTTTATACTTGCGTACTATTGCTTGTACAGATGAACGTGGTACCTTCAGGAGTTTGGAAATTGCTCCCAAGGATGAATCAGACTTGTGGAGGTCTACAATTTTTTTCTGATGTCTTGGCTGATTTCTTTAGATTTTCCCATGATGTCAAGCAAAGAGGCACTGAGTTTGAAGTTAGGCCTTGAAATACATCCACAGGTACACCTCCAATTGTATCAAATTATATCAATTAGCCTATCAGAAGCTTCTAAAGCCATGACATAATTTTCTGGAATTTTCCAAGCTGTTTAAAGGCACAGTCAACTTAGTGCATGTAAACTTCTGACCCACTGGAATTGTGATACAGTGATTAAGTGAAATAATTTCTGTTAACAATTGTTGGAAAATGTCTTGTGTCCTGCACAAAGTAGATGTCCTAACCGACTTGCCAAAACTATAGTTTGTTAACAAGAAATTTGTGGAGTTGTTGAAAAACGAGTTTTAATGACTCCAACCTAAGTGTATGTAAACTTCCGACTTCAACTGTATACCGCCCAAGCCTGGTGTGAAATGTACAGTCAGTTAAAGGGTCAAACACACATACAGTATGCTATTCTTTTGTGACCCTGAAGAATCGTGTTAAGCTCTTGCTAGCAACTACGTTCGTCTGTCACACAGGCTCAGAAATTACTTTCTCACGTGGATACATCCTCTCCTAATATCTAACTACTTTTCTTTGTGACACTTTCTATGAATACCCTGCATTATAGGCACATTTACTACGCCTTACGAGCTATGCTGTTTTAAATGATCTTGAGACGATTTAGGAAAACGTACTAGTGTGAGTGCTTGACATACAACAGCGTTGAAGACTTGAACGACTCGTTCTTGTCAATGGGTTTAATGGTCGGATTTCTCTCTCCTGTCTGTCTCCAGGACTGTGGTGATGCCGATTGCCCATGAGTTCTCTCCTGACATGGTGCTGGTCTCATCTGGTTTCGATGCCGTCAAGGGACATCCGGCGCAGCTGGGGGGCTACAAAGTGTCGGCCAAGTGTAAGCTCACTAAACACCTCGTCAGTTCCTCACTGAATCATATGCAGGGACACACATGCAGATAGACGTTTGAGCTTACGCACACACACATTCAAAAGTTCATGGGATCACACATTATGATATTTTATTGGGAGGTGACAGGCATAGTTGAGACTTAATGGAAATGTTTTTGTAAATACTAATCCTCTCCTAATATCTAAATACTTTATAACAATGCTTTATTTTATTACAGTACATTGCCTATTTATAGCTAGAGAGTTAGGGGAGTCAAAAATGTAACAATGGTAAAATAAACTTGCACAAATTGAGTAGCCTATGCTACAGTTTGTTTAAAGTAGTGTTCAATAATCACATGTTGGCAGCCATCTTTGATTCCTTGGTGTTTTCCCATGTCAAAGCAAATCAAAAGGATTGATGTAGCAAATTACTCAAATTGTTCTCTATTATTACTTTTATTGAAATTAGTTTTATAACCTGTGGCAATTTAAATACCATTCATTCAGATGGTTTATTTTCAAACATTTCACTTTTAGCTGGCACAATAAAAATCAAGCTAGCTGTCTTTACTGGTTCACCATTGACTCTAGCTCAGCCAATCCAAAACGTCTTGATTAGAATAGTTATAAAATAGAACGAAAATGTGATTGTGACGGTAAATTAATACCTTACTCTCCCTTCTATGGATCTTACAGGTTGAAATTAACCTTCTAAACTGTTCTAAGAGCAACCTATTTCTACCTCATCCTCACTATTTTAGGAGTTCTACTTCGTCAATCAGACTGTTCTTTATTTCACAGTTTTATTCAGTAGTTTCGTCTGTATTAGTTCCTGACAAAGAGCAAACAGGGTCAGTCTTGGCAGATTTGATGTTTATGTCTGTGAGCAGGAAGTCGCCCCACTGTGTATGATGATGTCATATCACTGAGTCTACTTTGTAAAAACAAGTTTTCACTTTGTCATTATGGGGCATTGTGTGTAGACGGGTGAGGAAAAAAATACGATTTTATCAATTTTGAATTCAAGCTCTAACACAAAAGGTGGAATAAATCAAGGGGTATACAGTGTCTTCAGAAAGTACTCATACCCCTTGACTTATTCCACATTATGTTCAAAATGAATTAAACATTTATAAAATAGTTTTTTTGTAACACAATACCCCATAATGACAAAGTGAAAACTTGTTTTTAGAAATTGTAGCAAATTTATAGAAAATGAAATACAGAAATATCTCATTTACATAATTATTCACACCTCTGAGTCAATACATGTTAGAATCACCTTTGGCAGCAATTACAGCTGTGCATCTTTCTGGGTAAGCCACTGAAAAGCTTTGCACACCTGGATTGTACAATTTTTGTCCATTCTTTTCAAAAAATGTCAAGTTCTGTCAAATTGATTGTTAATCATTGCTAGACAGCCATTTTCAAGTCTTGCCATAGATTTTTAAGCAGATTTAAGTCAAAACTGTAACTAGGCCACTCAGAAACATTCACTGTCTTCTTGGTAAGCAACTCCAATGTAGATTTGGCCTTGTGTTTTAGGTTTTTGTCCTGCTGAAAATTGAATTCATTTCCCAGTGTATGGTGGAAAGCAAACTGAACCAGGTTTTCCTTTAGGAATTTGCCTGTGCTTATCTTCATTCCGTTTCTTTTTTATCCTGAAAAACTCCCCAGTCCTTAATGATTACAAGCATATCCATAACATGATGCAGCCACCTCTATGCTTGAAGATATGGAGAGTTGTCACGATCGCCTTTCTGTGGAAGAGAGGACCAAGGCGCAGCGTGATATGAATACATCTTCCTTTTTAATGAGAGAAGATGAACACGAACGAAACACTTGTACAAAACTAACAAAACAATAAACGACCGTGAAGCTACAAACGAAAGTGCACACACAAGCTACTAACGTTAAACATAGACAATTACCCACAACCAGCCTAATGCCTATGGCTGCCTTAAATATGGCTCCCAATCAGAGACAACAATAGACAGCTGTCTCTGATTGAGAACCAAACCAGGCAACCATAGACTTTCCTAAACACCTACACTGAACACAACCCCATACACTCTACAAAACCCCCTATACAATACAAACACCCTCGACTAGACAAAAACACACAAACATCCCCCATGTCACACCCTGACCTAACTAAAATAATACAGTAAACAAAGATAACTAAGACCAGGGCGTGACAAGAGTGCTACTTAGTAACGTGTTGTATTGGATTTCCCCAAAACATAACACTTTGTATTCAGGACAAAAAGTGAATTGCTTTTGCCACATCTTTTGCAATATTACTTTAGGGCCTTGTCGGAAACAGGATACACGTTTAAGAATATTTTTTATTGTGTTCAGGCATCCTTCGTTTCACTCTGTCAATTAGGTTAGTATTGTGGAGTAACTACAATGTTGTTGATCCATCCTCAGTTTTCTCCTATCACAGCCCTTATAATGTAACTGTTTTAAAATCACCATTGGCTTCATGGTGAAATCATTGAGCGGTTTCCTTTCTTTTCCGGCAACGGCGTTAGGAAGGACCCCTGTTACTTTGTAGTGACTGGTTGTATTGATACACCATCAAAGTGTAATCAATAACTTCACCATGCTCAAAGGAATATTCAATATCTAATTTAAAATTTTTACCCATCTACCAATAGGTGCCCTTCTTTGCGAGGCATTGGGAAACTGCCCTGGTCTTTGTGGTTGAATCTGTGTTTGAAATTCACTGCTAGACTGAGGGACCTTACAGATAATTATATGTATGGGGTAGATGACCTAGTCATTCAAAAATCATGTTAAACACTATTGTTGCACAGAGTCCATGAAACTTATTATATGACTTGTTAAGCACCCTTTTTACTCCATAACTTATTTAGGCTTGACATAGCAAAGGGGTTGAATGCTTATTGACTCGAGACATTTCATCGTCTCATTTTTTATTAATTCTTAAAAATGTGTAAGAACATAATTCCACTTATGTGGTATTGTGTGTAGGCCAGTGACATACAATCTCAATTTAATACATTTTAAATTCAGGGTGTAACACAACAAAATGTGGAAAAAGTCAAGGGGTGTGAATACAGAACTTTCTGAAGGCACTTTACTTTTTTAAAAAAACAGCACATTTCAGCATTACAGCT